>NW_024540239.1:0-6104 GCF_016647785.1 Suillus fuscotomentosus
ATTCCATACCCAATGTCCCGCGCTCTCGCGCTCGAAATGGATATCGATCCCTTCGTCGCGACTACGGGCTCGCAAGACCACGGTCAGGTCTATAGAAAGCGAGCCGCGCACGGTCAGCGCGTCTTTTCAGACCTGAGAAGCTAGGAGGGGTCGTATATGTCTTTCGGCTCCTGATCGCGCTCAAATCCCTTCGTCGCGACTACGGGGCGTGCAAGACCACGGTCAGGTCTATGTAAAGCACGTCGCGCACGGTCAGCGCGCCTTTTCAGGCCTGAGAAGCTAGAGGGGATCGTGAAGCAGAAGAAGGCTGATCTCACCTCTTATGTACCTTTGGAGAGCGCCGATACGTACTTCGCATGTACGTATTATTGGCCGCACAGTCCGCATCAAGGTCGCTTGAGGCCGTTTTAGGTGGTCTGCCTCGACGAGATCTGCCCTGATTCGCAAGTTGCTTGCCGACAACGGTATCATCACGGCCTGCGGAGCTTCGATCGAATCCTCGAGGACGCCTCGTGTTTACGGACGCTCTTCTCAAAGCAACGCCTAGGTTGCTTCAGTGAGCTGGCTCTATCGCCGCAGCTTTCTACCTCAGTCAACGAGCCTGATCACTGCAGATGTTCTATCAAATGTGGATGAGCATCATTATACTCCGAACGCTATCCCAGGGTAGGATGCTTCCGTTGATACGGCTTGATCATTGATGACACGGACACCATCGAGTCCGCGCGGCAGATGCGGAGCAGCCCACCCGATCGGCTCTGATCATGCCCTTTCGGAATTTTATGTAATCGCAGCTGACACCCAAGGTATTACGATCGACCTGATGGTCGAGTTTCCGTTTTTTGTGGCGGAAATCCGACGGTTGCGAAGCTTCCTGAGGCTTTCTTTGATAATCCTCTTGCGTCAGCGTCACAGACGCGGGTGATCACGATTAGGTTGAAGATAATCCATCGTTTCTAATCGATCGGAGGTCGGCAGGCCTCTCTGGTTCACCCTGGATTTTCTATCTTCAGACAATTCAAGAGGAGTAGGCATCTTGGTGGCAGGCGTGCGGTGGTTATTCGAGTATCTCGGCATGTGGCGCTGCGGCGCTAGTTTCGCTTTTGATTAATTTGATTCCCCGACTCCTAGGAGCCTCGGCTTTGTTTTGATGATCGGGTTTTCCCCTGTCATCCTCGTGAGGCGTAACCCCATGAGCTTCATTCGCCATCGGATGTTTCATTTTTTGAGGATCTAATTCGTTTTCGTGTCTGTACGGGAACAACTTTATTTGGCTAAACGCGTCCAAATATTGCTGTTTCTTTCTTTCTTTCTTTGTTGATGGCTCTTCTCTATAGCTACTCATCAGCACATTGTTCCTCGCGAGACAATTAACTCTGTCTTTCACGACGTTCGTGGTCGCAAATGTGTTGGTTACGTTCAGGACGAATGATTAGCTCACATAAAAGTAGTTCTGAAAAAATTGCGATGACTGTCAGAAGCCGCATGAACCGCGAAGGATTGACTTACCCATCCACCTGGACAGCAATCAATTAGCGATAGCGCACTTCAATCGAGAAACTTGATACTTACTATGCGAAACCAAGTGCAGGGTCGACCCATCGTGCGGCTGAATTGCGTCGATCAATGTCACATTCAAATGATACGAACTATCCCACATACCAAAATGGGGGAATCTCACTGAAATTGGGGCATGATGCATGAGACGGTCATTTCACCGATGGAAACACAGCGATCTAAAAAAGCATTAGCAAGGTTTTGTGAAAGGGTGTGCGAGCGTACGAGTATGCACTGAGCCTACGAGGGCGTATGCGATAAGGGCACTGAGGGGGCCTGCGCCACTGAGAGCTTTCCCAGAACCCAGGAAAAGTCCTGTACCGAGCGTTTCCAGCTCTCTATACTCTTCGTGAGTCAACTTGTAAGGGCGATACCGTGACACGACATATAGCAATCCTAATTAAATCAATGAGCTGGCTATAACAAGACAAAGATAGACGCACATCTGAACAGAAGCGACGTCCGAACCTGGTGCTTCCGTCAGTAAACGACATAAACTCGCAAAACGTCGGGCGTGGTTCTGCTCGACGGCTATTAACATCATACCTTGGGTACCTCGCTGCATCATGATGGGGTCACCGAGGCAAAGTGTGCCGTAGGATAGCGATACTGGAATGAAGGGGGGGGTGGGGCGGGGGGGGGGGGGGGGGGGGGGGGGGGGGGGGGGGGGGGGGGGGGGGGGGGGGGGGGGGGGGGGGGGGTGGGGGGGGGGGGGGGGGGGGGGGTTCAGGAGGGGGATATTTATATCGGCTCTCGTGTGCCTCAAGTATGGTCAGGGAGACACAGCACAGCGTGTGTCAAGTGGCGCCTGATACGGACCATAAAATATTAAGTAGAACCACAATGGTGGACATGTTGATAGGATGTTTAACTGCAATTTGTTTACGCGACACTTAATACCAGCAAGAAGGCGGAACAACGTCCGACATAAACAGTCAATACGTACACAGGTAAGCCGAGTCAATAGTCGAAGATAACGGTGATGCAGCGTCAATCTCGAGAAAGTTGAGGAATGGATTGGTTGAGTGGGAATAACGTCGACTAAAAGGTTGCAGGCTGAACTAGCGATGCATGAATATGACGGCATAACCACTTTGAGGAAATATTCGGCAGATGTTGCACCTCGGGTACCTACATCATGATTAGAGGAATATAATGAAAAGAACATTAGCACGTACCTGCGCTGAAGTTATCGAGGAACGGACGCTGCACATTTACTGAACATGAAGTCAGTAACCCTGTACGGCTGTGGGGTGGTTGATCGTTCTTACACATTGAGCTCTAGCGGTACGGTGGTCCCTCCGCTCTGATTCGAGTTCAGAGTGAATCACGCGAGCGTCTGTGATAACGACTCTCACCGTTACAAGCACGACGGATCGGTTAGCCTGTCGTTGCCGTTGGATAATTCGTGAACGCCCTGTATGTCGACGTCAAATGAAGGAGGTTGTGATTGGTTTCAAAGTACGTACGATTCAGCAGAGAATGTCTGCGGGTTCGTGTTTTGTATTAGACATCCTGTATGAATCCAGAGCCTGCGATATCGGAATCCGGATGGCCAAATTAAGTAATCAATCATGCCATTTACATTAACCAATCACGGTCACCCGTTTTCATCCAACGGTATCCAACCCGGTCAAGTTCGGCGTCAAATTTGAAATCCTATCTGTGATATCTACATCGATCGTATGTCTCTCACACATGTGCGATACAGTCGATTGATATACGCATGGTCAATAGGTAGCGGGCCTGACAAAAAAACAGCATGAAGTCACCTACCTCTAATAAGGAAATAAAAAACTCTGCCTGCAAGGCCATCGCGGTATCGTAGTAACGGGAAAATATGAAAAAGAAATATGTCATCAACGAAAGTGGTCGTCTAAAGAACGCTCATCAAAAAGAACCTACCCCTGTAATTCGCTAGGTCGGCTTTTTCGATCATGGTCACGTTCGCGTCATCGAGCTTTTCGTCACAGTCCGTGCTCCGTCGAGCAGGATGTCTGGGGTCGCCGTGTTCTGGTTGGGGTGCGTGGTCCGTACTGCGTCATAGAATATGGATACTGAATCTACAGAATAGAGGCAACTGTCAAGAGGAACCAAAAACTGCGGCTCGTCCTTTATACTCATGTGAGCCCCCATGGATGGCCTCCACGGATGTCTCTATTGAACTGGCAACGCGAGACCAATTGCTGATCCAAATTGAAGAGCGCCGTTAAAGATGGCACCAACTGTGCCTGCCATAGACGAAGGTGCGACTTGAAATATAGCAACGCTGTAATTACAGCGATTGAATGCGTTAATGAAACCAAGACAATTTGAACTTACTTTGCGTACGCATATGTCAGCATGACTGCGCTCCCTAGAGATAAAGCTGGAATACATATGGCCAATAGGTTCCCCCGCCCAGCGCCAGCAATACGTCGCGATCATGCAAAAAGACACGCCTGTCAGTAATACATTTCGGACTGAAGATCCGAGAGAGCGATCCGGTGAAACTCATAATGAAAGATGCAACCGATCGGGAGCCTGGTAAGTTAAAACGGTCTGAATGACGGAAACGTGGAGTGACAGTCGAGATCTTACTGTGCACACCGATGAATATTGCGGACCACTCCAAATACTTTTTTCCACAGGACGTAAACACGACACTGTGAACCACCAAAAGAATGGCAAGAGCGCCACGGCAAAAATAATGGAGAAATTGGGATAAAACCGGTGGTCTGGTACCAGATCAGCCGATGATCGGTGGTAGGTGTATCCCTGATGACGTACATGGAAGCTGTATCCACGTGTATGAGTGTTTTCCCAGTGAAAAAAACCCGATGATCATCACGATCGATATGATTAGCGGACAAGCACGCTGCAGATGCCCAGCCGTGAAAATTTGTACCGTTAGTGGTCAACCGAGTAAGTCAAGACTTTTCCATTTCGTTGCTGCCGGTTCAAGATTGTCTTTGGCTTTTGCAATTTCTGGCGGTATGATGAGGCGCATACACAACCATAACGCCAGTGGAAATGCCCATTGGACGAACGTGGCACCAAAGCCGATGATATTGCCGACCACTCAGATAGCGCCATATACGTTGAGCGTATGCCTACAGCATCGACGTCTTCCTATCATTCTGCGCTGCTATATAGTATTACAATTTTTACGTATGAATGCAAAAACTAGACCACCCTTAGAATTCGACATACTTTAGATTAATGTATCGAACGCGACAACAAGCTCACGAAACAGGCCTGAATATGATTCTGATAAGTGTAGGCCAATACCTGGTCATATAAGGACAACACAGATTTCGCCAACCATTATAAGGTAATATTGTCATACCGGGTTTCCTGTTTTCAGTGATAGCCATCAGCTACCCCTGTCAGCGGCTAGCCACCCTGTCATCTACATCAACCACCCCCGTCAGCACTTCAGTCACCCCACCCCTGTGTCACGCATCAGTAAGGGCAATCAACGACGAGTCCGATTGATGACATCTGCAGGATAGCACCTGGAGTATTTGGCAGCTGTGGAGCTGCAGTCAATTATGTTGTCTGTGGGCACGGCGGGCAACGTGAAATAGCGGGAGAGGGGAGAGGCTGATGGCGGGATGGCGGGCGCTGACGCTAAATTATGACATAATCAAGACGTAATGTATTATTTGAATGGTGGGCCGACAAACCAATTCATCCTTGATGTGACTTCCCGGACATTTCCGGACAACTGCTTGGGCAGACTTGTCCCCAACCTTTGACTCCATTGTGACTTGTCTGAAGTGTATAGGCTCGCGCAGACTGGCCAAAATCCGCACTTTCCTGGCGGCCAAACAGCTGTTTTGAAGAAGATCAAGTGGCGTTCTGAGAGTTTCCGTCCACCCATACCTGAAGTTCTCATGGTAAACAGGCAGCTTCAAATCCGATTATTTTCATCATTATCGCTGAAACAGATTTGCTCACAGGCTATTCACGTTGGGTCGGACCATCTCAGCGCATATGTGCGAGTCCAGCGACAGGATCTACCGAAAAAAGCTGAAGGCAGAAGATCACGAGGAAATTTTGAATTTGCGATACGTCAGCAGCAGCCTATCCGGGTCGATTCAGTACTCTCTAGCATCAACCATGGACTCATGGCTATAGCTGCGCTACAGTGTCGAGCTCACGCTCGCTCACTTATGAACTTTGAGAAGCCGATAGTCTCAATGAGAGAGTGACAACCTCCTCCTCCTGCAACGGAACTCACACCCTATTATGAACGCCTTCACGAGATCTACGCACAGCTTGACCAACCAGATGGAATGGAGGGCACATCGACATTGATCTTGTCCCCTTCATTGGAAAACCAATCTGCCAACACGAAAGTACTGGATGCTGGACTGCTGCTCAGAGTGGTTGGAAATTCCGCCTCCAGCAGCGGCCTGACAATTTAACCTCAGACATTACGGCAATGTTTTTCTTGCGTTTTTGGCTGCAGGGCTAAGCCTTTTTAGATATGCTCCACACGCATATCCAGGGCGTTCGCGTTAGCAACCCAGGGTGGCAGTCGGTTTTGGCAGATTTTCAGG
>NW_024540240.1:0-5936 GCF_016647785.1 Suillus fuscotomentosus
AGTGTCATGTCCGATCAATCAGCGATATATTCAACGGTGACTGCAGCCACGATTTCAATGAACAGTTCGGGGATGGAGAGAACTTTATCAAGACAAGGGATTGGGACGGCATCATCATGCCTGAATGGGTGGAATATGTGGGGGAGCAATTTGGTGAGGCAATATGAATGCTTGACCGGAGAGAATACTGAAGCACCGGAATATTCAGACGGCGAGGACGACGGGGAACCTCCAATGGTCAAATCAAAGAAACGAGTCCCCAGAAAACTAGTTGAACTTGATGAAGATGCTGATGGGTGGCCGATTCTGCCTGACACCACGGGGTGGAAACGAGCTGAACAACAGCACATGATCCGCTCTTTCTTGACGAAGAGTCCATAAATGAAAGTTGCCGTATGTGATGCTCAGATGCATGGTGGAGGGTGATGAGATCTTTGAAGATCCGAGTCAACCGATCTCTGGACTCACAGAACGCCAACAATACAGCGCAGTTGCTTTCCAAAACCTCTTCAGCTGTGGGATCTCGCACTTCATCGCCGGGCTTAATGAGGCTGCCCAGCATTGTTTGGGTGAGGCGATCAACTGTCAATAAGTCAGTAAAGTTGGTCAGTAAAGTTGGAAGAGCAATGTCAGTTGCGTGGTGCTTACATTCGTCGCCATTGAGCCGTTTCACTATGGCAACGGCGGCCTTCTCAGCGTCGCCGATAATGATTCCAATGGATTCACGCCGCATGACTTCACTGGCGGGATCAAGTTTCCGTCGTTTGGGAATGGGGAAAGCACCCTCAAGGTTTGGTAAATCCTTCGGTGTGTAGGTGACTGGCTGCGAAGGCGGTGGTGCTTCTGGGTTGGCAGCTGTAAGGGGCGCCAGTGTCCAATCCCCTACCTTTGCAGGAGGAACCTTACAACCAAACTGGAATGCTTCAATGGTGGTTATTCTTTGGAGAGCTCCTAGATATGTATGAGTGACTTACATTGATTGTTGTGGTCAAACCCAACATGTTTGCCAACACCTGTTGTCGGTGCAGGTCTTGGCTGCCAGCCAAAGTTGAACTTGGGTGTATGTTCAGCCACCAGTGCAGTGGAACGAGTGGAAGGCGGGGAAGGCGGCGATGCAGCTCTCTTGAGAGGGATCACTGATGCTTGCATTGCATTGTCAGGATCGTTGGAAGAGCTACGGCGAGTGTTCTGGACAGGCAGCGGCGAGATCAGTGAGGATGGAGTGTCAGTCTCTAGATCCATCCCAAAGTTGAATGGTTGGGCTGCCAAGGTTGCCGGCTTCGCTGTTGAAAGGGACTTTGTGAAGCCAAAGTTGAATGGCATTGGAACATGGGTAGGTGGTGTAGGCTCGGAGTTCACTGCCACTGGGCTAAAAGGTTGGGCTGCCGGGACTGCTGGCTGCTGTGGTGGAAGGGGCCGAGTCCAGCCAAAGTTGAATGTCAGAGCTAGGGAAGGTGGTGTGAGCACCGAGTCCACTACCGCCGGACCTTGTTTGTGTGCCGTAAACCCGAAGTTGAATTTCTGAGGTGGCGGTCCCATGGCAGCCGTATGATCAGGCGTATCTGGCAAATGGACTGCCGCCGGGCTCTGCCTTCTCACCTCAAACCCAAAATTAAATTTGGGGTGTGCGGTAGGCATCTGGGGCTCGATATCTGACGTAAGATTGGTGGGTGGTTTTTCAAACCCAAAGTTGAACCCTACTTAGAAATAAATTAAGGATCATTTACAGTACAACAAAACTCACTTTGAAGTCGGTTGCCGGTGTTGGATGTCGGCAGGTACGACGATCTATCGCCGCCATTTGGTAGATCAAAATGTACGTGACGGTTAGCTACATTAGGCATCTTGTAAACAGTAGTTGAGTTTCAGATGAGAGATTGTAACAGAATCTTCAAAGAACAGTGGGCATTAAATATGTGCCGATTAATGTTGTGGCCGCATCTGTGGGGTTTAAACACTTAGCCAGAACAATAGATTCTGTCCATGGGAATGTGAACACGTGGCCAGTGATGTGGTGCTTCTGGGTCCGCATTGTGCCGCATGGCACGGGTGCTCGAGCCAAGTTTGTATAATGACATGAAATTTTAATTTGTTCCATTTGGCATATAATACAGAAGTTAATTGTCCCCATCTTTTGAACTTACACTCACATTCCCTGCTCATCATGCCATCCTCAGAAGATTCGAATAAGGCATTCAATGAAGCCACCACCGGGGTCCTGCAAATTTTGGCGAGAGCCTTGCAGTTGACCGATGGTGTTGCCAGCCACCTGGACATGGTGAAGGAAATGGCGAACATCATGGTCAGGATGTCTTCATTAGTCATGGACTCTGACCTAATTAATCTCAGACTCGAGCATTTCAAACACATGCATGGTCGGCGACAGTCATTCCGCCAATATTACTCTTGGCAGCCATGGAATTGATGGAGCACGTCGATCGTGTTAGCCAGACATCATTTCTTAGTGTAGAGCGCCATCAGTTGTATCTCAAGGCCCACAAGGCAATCACAGGTCTGATCCCAGCGCCAATTTCACAAGCTCCACCTGTCAAGCTGCCGACTGATCCGGCGGCTCTCCCTTCAGTTGTAGCAAAGTCAAAGAAACCCGGCAGGTCTGTAGCAAGGAAAACACTGATGAGGGTATGCAGCGATAGTGATGAGGTGGAAATTGTTGAGGGTATGACCCAAAGCGATGACCTCAGGAAGAGGAAGCGCACGTCCAGTGGCGCAACTGAATCTGAACCGGTCGCCGCTTCCAATCAAGCCGCCAAAGACGCCATCGCGCTGGTAATGGCAGAGAATGACATGGCCAAGGACGTTGCGCCGGGAAATACAGATACAATGCCCACCAGGCCCAAGGGCAAGCCAAAAAGCAAGCAGGTAGAGATAGTAATCTTGTCCAGGTCTGACATCACAATGGACAGGAAAGGCAAGGGAAAGGAAGTTGTGCTGCCAGTGGAGATGGACTGGCGGGATCATGGGTGGAAGAAGTCTAGAGCTGTTAGTTCTAACAGGCCGCCAATCAAGGGGAATCATTTATCTACCGAATCGCCACCGATGGCACCCGCCGGTGATCAATGGAAACCATGGTATGAGGCACAGGTACGGAGTATTGTTTATCTATCCTTCTGTTTTCTTGATCACTGTGTGCTGCAGAAACAGGCGAGTACTGTGGCGACCATGGTGAAACGGCAAAAAAGTCAAGGCATGTCTAAGGAGCACCAAGTGACGGCCACCGCTGAGTCTGTCGGCGACGTTGGGATGGCGTTGGAGGCTGATATCAGGGCTGTAAGCAGTCAAAATGCCTTATGTCTTCCTCCTTCTCATGTGGTGCAGAATACTACCATTGCCGCCGTTCCACACACACCTCCTCGACAAAGTCAATCCCCTCTGTCATTTGCCGGCGACATGGACATTGACCTGGTCGGTGACACAGTTGCAAGAGATTTGCAGGCCATGACACTGGAGGTGAAGACTGATTCGAAGTCCCTCCTTACGGTCGTTCAGGATACGATCAACGAACTCCAGACTCAGGTGGCCGATATCCGAACTCAGAATGCCGAGATGGCTGAGTTGATTCAGAATATGAATGGCCGCCTTGCTGCCCAGGATACTGACATCCGAGCCATGGAGAAAATGCATGCCAAAATGGCCATATTGCAAGAGGAGGTCAAAGCCTTGCACGCCGAATCTCAGACTCGCGATTCTCAACTCCGGAACGCTGATGCAATGTTGACTGCACAAGGAAATTGTACCGCCGTGCTGATGGATGCCTATGAATCCATCTGCCAATGTGTTGTCCCGAACCAAACTGTTCCTCATTTCAGTAATGCTACATTCTTTCCTCCTGCCAGTCAATCAGCTCCATACAGTCAAGGTATGAGCGCCGGGCAGGCGCAGGTCATGGAACAGCTTTATTTCAATTTGACACCAGTTCCATCCACCATCGCCGGTAACTCCGTGTCAAATATCGCCGAACCTTCAGGTTCCCAGATCAACTGTCCGTCTAGTGAATCGGCATCTGGGAGGGGTCCCACCTAAACTATTTCGATTGGTAGGGTAGATAATTTAGAACTTCGTAGAAATGTTCTTGTTATATTTTCACCATTGATAACCATATGGGATGCGCTGTTGTGATGCGCCGGCCTAATGCCGATGATTGCCTTGCTTTCAGGCCACCATGCATCGATTCTCGCGAAGTTATGGTCTGTTTCCTTTATAGAGGACGTACACCCTACCGCCAAGCCTGCACCATTATGTTCGTATTATTCCTTCATTGGCAAGGCTCGGGCACATGGCTGTCTTAACCGGGGGCCTGATATTTTTCTGTCATCATCTTATGTCCCATCATTGATTCCTGATAAGTGGTAATTATAAAGGTGTTTTGCAGTCAGTGATACGGTTGTGTCTGTCCCCGCCTCAATGAGTCTCATACCCGCTGACTGGGCTTTGGCCACCACTCATATTGCCAGTGACTATGTTTGCTGCCAGTTCTGTGCTATTGTTGGAGTGGCACCGAAGATCCTCCCACCGCCGGAGCTTGATGTTGTGTTGATGCTTGGTTGTTCCCACCTTGCAAGGATCCTCGCCGATGCATATCTCAATCCAGGTAATAACCTTTCCATGCATCCGGTGCTAGCGTTGATTTGAATTGGCTTTAGTCACTATTAACTTCGATATGACGAGGTATCCAAAGTACTGCAAAAGCAGGAGAGAGGTGTTAACCCCAGACGTGAAGAATTCCTCCTCACCCGATACCCGCCGGATCAGTGAGATTATCCTGGAGCGTCCTGCAGTTGTCCTGGACAAATTTGGTCTTATCGTGCTATGGTACCTCCCCGGAGCCATTGATGCTGCCATTCAGGTAAGCTCGCACAACTCACCGATGATCTCCACTCACTGTTACAGAATGACATGATTTCGGCGACAATGATGATGTCAGGCCTGCTGGGCAAGAGTATCACCTGTGGTACATCGCTGAAGGAGAAATGGCATACCGATGAATCCAATTTTCAAATCAGTGAACATGGCCTTACCTCAGGGTGCATAAATCTATCACCGTGCTGGTTCCTGCAAGCTCATCCAGTGCGTTGACATGTTGGAACAGAATATTCTCACCTGAGTCCTTCATAGGCTCCACAGTTTCAGCCTGAAGTGTCGGCGACCCTTAAATGCAACAATGGTGTGGCCTACTGTCGGGCGATGTGCAGACCGGTGGCCCTTGTTGCCGCTGCATTGAGAGTCATGCACTCCGGTCTCTATTGGTCATCATTGACAACACAACTGGGGCTCGGGGTTTGGGCAGATACTCATCAAACACAGACCATGGGGACGCGGCTCAGAGAATGGGCATCTGTCTTTACTGTTGTTGCTGTTATGTGCAACCAGTATACTCCCTTGCACCAAGATGCTCTATCCCGCACTCAATGGTTTGACATAATGACCAGTGTCGGCGGTTATACATTGGCGCGAATGAAGATGCCAAATATAGGGATTGAAATTGCCTATAATCCAGGTGTCATGGCTGGTACCTCGGGAAGAATTGTTAGGCATGGGGTGAACTGGGTGAACGGCGATCAAGTTGGCTGGGTGTGGTATATGAGGGATGATATTCATGAATTTGTAGATGTACCCCGAGGTGATTATTCAAGGTACAAATCTGTAATTACTGATGCAATGCAATTCGCATAGAGTTATGGTAGATATAGTACATTGGTCAATGCGACCACAAGTTGTCACAGTAATGTTAGATTCTGGACCATACATGCGTCGGCGAACTTCTGAACCAGTCTCACCAGCCATAGGTGTATCAGCAACAGTCATTGCTGTTTGGCAATATATCGCCGGTTCAAGTGTATCTCAGTCGATGGGTTTGATGTGAGCCCACCCTTGATTGACAATGTATCTCTTGGGCCGTATCCTACTACCGGCAGCAG
>NW_024540241.1:0-5550 GCF_016647785.1 Suillus fuscotomentosus
AAACTAACTAACTAACTAACTAACACTAACCTAACTAACTAACTAACTAACTAACCCTAACTACTAACTAACCCTAACTAACCCTAACTAACCCTAACTAACCTCACGACAGCTATCACGCTGAAGAACAATGAGGTGCAGTCCGTGCGCTCTCGGCTGGCACCCGAGGTCTTCGTCCCACCTTTGGTGGACATTGTCAAAGCCCGGTACGCTCAGATCAAGGATCACGTACGCGAACCGGTGTGGGCAGAGGCGGGGGAAGGTGAAAACCCGGTCGACGGCGACGTCGACATGGACACCGAACCCGGGCAACTTAAAATAGTAGCCTGGCGTGAAAGCCCCCGGACGAAAGAAGTCGTTAGACGACTTATTTTAGACTTGCCATCTATCGGAATGCGCATCGTTATGTTAGCACAAGCCGCCGAAGATAGGAACGCCGCAACTCAAGCGGCTAAAAAAGTCTTGAAAGCCAAGGCAGACGTGGAGATGGGTGACGCAACCGCTGTAAACGCGGGACCATCCTCCTCCAACAAGAGCGTTAAGGCTCTTGTCGACAAGGCTGTCGCTGCTGCCTTAAAAAATGCTTCTGGCCCCGCTTCCAAGGGGCCGGTCAAGAAGGTACGGACCTCGGTCCCTCTATCGACTCAACTGACCCAACTCCATCTAGAACGCCGCCAAGTCCAAGGGCGGCAAAGGAAAGGAGAAGAAGGACAAACCCAAGGCCGAAGCCGCTGCCCAGAACGCCGGCAAGAAGAAGACCAAGGGGAAGCCGTCCGGAAAGGGAAAGAAGCATGGCAACGAGAAGTAGAAGACTGGCTCCTCACGCAACCTATCAGGTACGATCACCCATCATCTTGGCCCGATCTTATCTTAGAATTAAACCCTGATAGCGCTGTTCGGATACTGCACACTTTCGTGCCTCTTAACGTACTAGAGGCGAGTAGATATCGATCGTATGTACATGTAGGACCTGGTGTCCAAATAGATGAAACTTCTTCTTCGATTCTTCGTGAATTAAGTCTATCGTATAAATATATGTTCCCCACGCTTCAAAACTCTAAGTTATTGTTAGATGCGTATGAAGACTTCGCCGACAGGCTAAGATGGAAACTCCGCTTTATTTATAAAGCTTTCCATGGGAACTACGAAGACAGACCCTTTGACCCAGACTATCGGATTATTAAAGAGCGTGTGCCCTGTGATCCGATCCCTTACCAAGGAATAGAATCCGCCATTAGTGCCGGTCGCGACTATGTCAGGAATTGTACCCTGAGCGCTATACCGCCTAAAATCAACGAACTTGAAACCACAGTTCCACGAGGCCGAATCTACCGCTGGTTGATAGAACACAATTGCTTGGTTCTTCCAACGGATAAAAATCTAGGCGCTTGCGTCGTAACGGTTAACTGGTACAAGGATCAATGTATGCAACTATTAAGTAATAGACTAGACTATGAAATAATTGACGATGCAACTCGTCTAGCCATACTATCGAGACAACGAATTTCCATACTCGCGTTAAGCGACTTGGCGGCAAATGCTTTAGGGCACCAGCAGCTAAGTGCGTTCTTACAACAATTTATTGTTGGGGTGGAGGAAGGCGAAACTGAGGATGACGCTCATATGCGTGTTAAACTCCCAAAGTTTTACGGTATTCCAAAAATACATAAGGTACCGACCAAATTTAGGCCGATCGTACCTTGCCATTCTGCAATGCAGAACCCCGCTGCTAAATTCGTCTCAAAATATCTCAAACCCATAATAGAATCATCTCCATATATTCTTGGCGGGTCGAAGCAGTTAGCTCAGCTTCTTAATCAATTTAACGAGATATCAGGCAAACGTAAATTCTATATTGTCACCGGCGATGTGGTAGCTTTCTACCCCAACGTTCCTGTCGACAAAGGTATCGAGGCGGTCTTAGACCTATGGGACGAGCATTACGCTATTGATCCCGAACCTATTCCACGCCATATGCTCGAACTCGCATTAGAAGTTGCCTTAAATAACCTTATCGTCCAATTTGGCGAACAAACGTACAAACAAACCCGTGGCTTAGCCATGGGCGTAGCGTGCTCCCCCGATGTTGCAAACTTATTCGGGCATTTCCATGAAGCGCTCATTGTACCTAATCTTAACAAATTACTGTTCTATAGACGGTATATAGATGACGTGTTCGCATTAGTCGAAGCTAATTCAGAAATAGAAGCGTATAATTATATGCGCGATAATCTTGTTTTAGAAGGCTGCCAAATCGGTTGGGAAGTCTCTCAGCATCACGCTGTATTTTTAGACATGTTTGTGTATCGTGATCCATTCACTAACAACGTAGAACACATGCCTTATCGTAAGAGACTAAACCATTTCGAACGAATCCCCTGGGACTCAGCACACCCATATGACGTGAAGAAAGGCACGTTCATAGGTGAGCTAAGCCGCCTAGCCACTTTGTCCAGTAAAATAGAATACTACCGGACCGCGATCTCAGATCTATGCTGTGTTTACATATCGCGAGGCTATCCGGCATCGGTTATTAATAACTGGTCTAGACAGTACGCTACCAAAAAATGGGAAGCACGTCTATTGACAAGAGCGGTATCAGAGGATCCCATTCTTGTAGTCAAAACCGAATTTAATACCGCATGGGATTGGTTCAGCATTAAAAGCTTAGAGGATACCATTATGCATAAGCTAAATCGTTATAGGAACGATTTCGTGTCCGGTGTGTATGGGACGCAAAACACACCGGTGTACCAAGATAGATTGACCGAATGGCTCGTGCCCGCTCACGCTCCGGCTCCTGACGTACTCGAACATCTGGGCCTCCCACGGGAAGCACTTTTGATTAGGGACGTTAGTGTAGTAGGCGGCGTTAAAGCCGAGTCGGCCGCGATATTAGATCTTGGCAATTATGTAATGGGAAATGCAAGGTGGCTTGTATCGCGCAAAAGAACACAAAATTTTGCCGATCTAGCATCACTCTGGAGAAATTCCCTCCTCAAAATAGCATTAGAACAGGACGATTTTATTCCTCCTGTTGAAATATAGATATACACTTAGCGTGCGCGCCACAGCGAAGCCCTACGGAGGGTCCCTAAGTGCAGGTAACGCAACCATACGAACGAGGGTGAAGCTAAGTTCGAAAGTCCTCTCCGTCCGGCGGGTTTCCTCCGGGAGATTTGCCTTGCTTTAATGCAAAGGATGGCGGGCTAAGTGGTGAATTGACATCGACCAGAAGGGAGCTACTCCTACTGGGTTCAGTCATGCGCGTATGTTTACGCAACTTGTGCTGGCGGGCACTGTGCATAGTGGAGGTAACGGCTCCCGATGTGTGGTGACTTCCTATAAAGCTTAGCGCCGGAAAAGCGGCGCGGGTAGAAATCTATATATATTCTTTATCTAATTTTAATGCTTCGGACACTTTTAATGTTGTCTTTATACGTATGCGGTCATTTTTACGATATGACGCTAGGAGCCAGAGATGGCTGTACGGAACTGATCGGTTCCCGTACATGGCTTTTTCAAGGAAGCCCCCCTAAGCCTAACTAACTTAACCTAACTTCCTAAGCCCTAACCCTAACTAGCCTAACCGCCTTACGGTCTAACTAACCGTTGTTTAAAAATACGTAACGTTATTAATAGTTCTTCTATTCGTAATCAGGTCCTTGTGACAGATGTCACGTGACCGGTTGTCGTTCCGATATTTGTTTATGGAACTTCTATTACGTAATAGGTCTAGACCTTCGGTCCAGACTCGGATCAAACTATTTTTGCCTCTTACTCATTGTAGATTGTGTACGCCTGTTTACCTTTTTATAGAGTTTGACATCTGTGAGAGATTTTTAATGGCGGCCTTCGGCCACCTGCTGCGGCACTAAAAATACTTTTAGGCTTATTAACGTTGATAACATTATTAGACATGATACGATACTTCTTATCTTCGATAAACCTTCGTACTCAGACACATACTCCTCTCGAATATGTGTGTCCCCTCCTATTTAACCAGCTAGAAAACTGATGAGAGTACCATACTCGAAATACCACCTCAGACTACCTAGTAGCCGGGGGTATTTTTTCTAGTTTATCTCTTCAGTTACTTGTGCGCCCACCAGCGTTTTTACCCCCTAACCCTAACTAACCTAACTAACCCTAACTAACCCTAACCTAACTAACCCTAACTAACTAACTAACCCTAACTAACCTAACTAACTAACTAACCCTAACTAACCCTAACTAACTAACCTAACTAACTAACCCTAAAAACCCTAACTAACCCTAACACCGCTGGCAGATGAATGTGCATGGAAGTTCCTGGAACAATTCCTCACCACCGACATGACATACTCTCAGATGGAAGAAGCCCTTCTATCGTACCTCGGTGACCGATACTCTGCAGATGACTGGAAAGAAGCTCAAGATGCCTTGTTTTCCGGTGACAGCAATGACAGCATCGCACTGGGAAATCTTTGCGCAGTGAAGGCAAAGCATTTACCCCAGGCCTCCTCTAGCTCAGTGAACAGCTCTTCTGTGTCCACGTCTGCATTAAGGACAGACGGCCACTCTTCAAGCACACGCATTCAACAATTGTGTAGATGACCCAAAGTAAGTCACATATCATGTCTAATAATGTTTGATACTAAACAACACAAATAGTCGCATAATCCGTATCTCGACATCGAAGCAGGAGAAGAATCGGAGGAAGAATCGGAAGATGATGATGGTGGTGGTGGTGGTGGTGGTTGCCCCTCTGTTCAGTGGCAGAAGGCTACACACATCCCCGGACGATCGGCCATAGATAAGTTGGCCGTAGCCATTGATGACATCTTCAATCGGTATGAAGAGCACGCGCCCACCTCGTCAGGAAATCGCGTCCCTGGCTCGATCCCCTTAGCCTCGCTACAACTGCCGGCAGCCAAAAGCAGAATGTATCTGCTCCATGTTCAAAGTAAGCACATTAATTTTGAATGACGTGACATATTACTGATTAACGTAGGAACTGCCGCGGAATACATTCGTAGTCATCTTCGTAACCAAGGATTTCCTGTTATTGCTTCGGCATGGGTACCTGGCCAACTTTATGTGGTCGCAGACAGCCCAAAAACTATTTCAGAATCACTTCCTATCTCACACAGTCTCGCCATGAAACAATATATTCGCATCTTGCAGGAAGAATGCGAAGCAGTGGAACGTCCACGTTCCAAGCTTCCCAGTCCAGCGTGGGTGAGGATTACGTACAGCAAGTATAAGGGTGACATAGCATATGTCTTTGATTCCGATTCATCGAATGATTTCGTCGAAGTCCTAATTCCTCCACAGGACTTCCCCTATCCCATGCCCCGCGGATCTGTAGCACTACTCGACTGATCTCGCCTTCCGAATCCGAATAGTCAGGCAGTGTCCGACATCATTTGTGATGACAAAGTTATAGGATGGAGATACAAAGGAGAAAGATACTACATGGGTCTTCTGCTGAAGCCATTTGACCGTGATCGTGTAGAAATTGTCACAACCCCTCATGCAGACGAGATTCAGCTGTATTTACAATCCGGG